>NC_057804.1:38275432-38315226 GCF_018294505.1 Triticum aestivum | reverse complement strand
GGATTAACTGCGCTCAGAACCCCATGCCGCCCCATGATTTACCCCACGAAGTTACTGCGTGCAGTAACGACGTGAGAAGCCCAACCGTTTGCACGACCGCAGCGGATCCGTTCACGTGCCGAGGCGCGGTAGTGGCGGGCCCCGCCTGACGGCCTGTCCCATCGCGCACGTGGGCAAGCAGACTGCCCTCGCCGCGTGGCGCCGCGCGATAGGACTGCGGCGGGCGGCCGTGGGGAAGCGTATCAGGCACGCCGCCTGGTCTCCCGCCACGACTTTCGAGCTCTTTATAGAGCAAGACGGCCCGCTGTGGATCCGACTTCGAACAGTCGGCCCGAAGGAAGACGGCAAGCGAAGCCCAGATTCCACCACCGGAAGAATGAAACTGTTGAGGCCCCACAACGTGTCACTCTCGGAGCCTCACCAGTTTCGGGGACTACTGTCGGAGTAATGGGCCACGGGTAGGCTAACTCGAGCCCCAGAACCTTTCAAGACATCGGGGCAGGCTGCGCCCCTCAAGCCGAGTCTCAGATGGTGACTCCAAGATAAGCCGAGTCTCAGGTGGCGACTCCAAGATAAGCCGAGTCCCAGATGGCGACTCCAAGATAAGCCGAGTCTCAGGTGGCGACTCCAAGATAAGCCGAGTCTTAGGTGGCGACTCCAAGATAAGCCGACTCATGGCCAGTGACTTCCGGAGGAGCCGGCTATAGAGAGTCGGCCCGTGGCTCCACTCTCATCATGATTGGCGAGGCGGGTACGACCACGGCATGGCTGTCACCTCCTGCTTACGTGGGGCCGGCATGGCTACAGCATGTCGTACCGCTGGAGATCTCCGGCGTGGCCCGGCACTGTTGCCATGCCTGCCTTGACCTCAGCCACAGTGGGCGGCGCACTGTGGCCACTACGGCCTACCTGTACGGCTCGGAGACGACGGACCGGCCTGTCAGTGAGAGTATGGAAGGCGGCGGATGCGCCTCGAAGGCGGCCCTGTGGGAGTCGGCTCCCTAGAGTCGGCCGGCCTCTCCCACGGGCCCCATGCGCCATTAACCAGACAAGACGGGGAGTGACGACAGTGATCGCCCGATAGACGGCGGCACTGTTGCCACGACCCCATGACCAAGCCTGCGTCATGAGAAGCACGGGTACAGTGCCGGACTCGTCGGCGGGGCCCGCCAGTCAGTGGGCCCCAGCAGTCGGCGAAGAAGACAGCGGCCTGAGAGACAGACGGCTGGGGCCCGCGCCCAGCTGGATTACCATTGTACCCCCGGGGGGTAGGCCTATATAAACCCCCCGGGACACCCATGCAAAGGGTTGGATCCATTAGCATTAGACCAGATCATATAAGGAAGGAGAGAGCTAGCCTTGCCTTCTTCTACCTCCCGAATACAGCTCTAGGAGCAACCTTGTAGTCACTACGCCTTAGTGATCATGCGGAGACCCCGCAGAGCAGCAGTAGGGGTGTTATCTCCCCGGAGAGCCCCGAAGCTGGGTAAGATTCGCCGGCGGGCATGCCTTCGCCTCATCCCGTTTCCTGGCACCGGCGACGTTCTACTCGCTTCCACCATGATAAGCCATCCTTTGGCATATGTCGCACCCAACCCCCGATAGACCTGGTCACCGCGTGCCCCTCGCCGAGCGGAGCCATGGTATGAAGACTCGTTTGCACATCAAGGGGGACTCCTGAGCATCGCGACTCAGGAGCCTAACTGGTCACGTAGCCCCTCATTCCTTGTTCTCGTCCTGGTTTCTGGTCAGGGCTAACGGCGGCTGAGGTATGCGCGGGGCCGGGCCCTACCGACGTAGAACGACAAATCCACTCCTATGCCTCCCTTCCCTACTTGCTGTTTGCGCGTCAAGGGGGACTCCTGAGCATCGCGACTCAGGAGCCTAACTTGCCACGTAGCCCCTCACTCCTTAGTCTCGTCCTGGTTTTCGGTCGGGGCTAACGGCGGCTGAGGTATGCGCGGGGTCGGGCCCTGCCGACGTAGAACACAAGCAAATAGGAGGGGAAAATGCAAATTCCAGGGAATTCAAAAGCAAATATTACAAGCCATAGATTGTTTCACAACGCCAAACACAAGTTTAAACGCCTCCACGAGGCATGGTGCATGTTGCAGGAATTAAAATAGGACAGAAGCTGCGAAGGGATCACTTCCTAGGCCGCGGAGCATGGTGCATGTTCCACGAGGCATGGTGCATGTTGCATGGTGCATGGTGCATGGTGGATGTTGCATGGTGCATGGTGCATGGTGGAGTCACGCTGGGCGGCTTCGCCTCCTGAGGCCGCGGAGCTGGCGGCATCGTGCCTGGGCAAGGTGCTGAAGGCGCGGAACTTCCCCAGCAAAGCCTCAGCTCGGCCTTTCGTGGCCTCAGCAGCAGCAGCGGCAAGGTCGCTGCTCACGGGCTCCAGCAAGCTATCAAGGTCGACGTTGGGGTCGCGAAGGTAGACGTGGCTGAGGACACGCGCCAGCGCTGTAGAAGAAAGCACACGCGCCTCGGCCTCGGCCGTAGGACCAAGGTCGTCCGTGACATCCTCAAGCGCACGGACCAGGAAGGGAAGCAGCTCGGCAGGGCTGCCCTCTGCACCAGCCAACGGCTTCTCTAAGCCGCCCTCATAAAGCGTCTTCAGCGCGGCGTGAGCTTTCTCCTCCAGCTCGGCGAAGGACACTCGATCCTCGGCCAGGACCTTCGCCTTGTTGTCCAGCTCGGTCCTCACCGCCTTCAGCGCCTGCTCCAGCGTCTCCAACCGGCCACGATGGTCGTCAAGCTCGGTGTTCCTATCCCTGATGGCAGCTTCCCGAGCCTTCATCTCCTCCTCCTTCTCCTCGCGGATGCGGACCTCCTTCGCGAGCTCGTCACGCAGGCCTTGCAGTTCAACCTCCAGCGCCTTGCAGCGGCCCCGGGCATCCGCAGCGTCGCCCTGGGCAGCATCGCGAGCGGCCTTGGCCTGGCGGGCGCCTTGCTCCTCCCCGTCGGAGGCTGACACGGCCTAGCTCAGCGCCGCTCGGACGGAGGCGGCAGAACGGGCCCAGCCAGAAGCTACCTCCAGGCGCCCGACCACCAGGCGAGGGTCCATGCTCCGAAGATCCTCCAACAGCCAGCTCAGTTCGCTGGCAGCCTGGTCCAGGACGGCAGAGGGATCGGAAGAGACGGGAGCCGGTGGAGCAGGCGGAGAGGACGGCAGCATGATCACGGCTTGGGAGGAAGGAGCCCCCTGGGCCTTGGACACCTTAGCGGCAGCATCAAGCGCAGGCAACTCCAGAGTCAGCAGGGCCACGGGGGCTGGCTCCTCGCTAGAGTGTCCCTGCTGGGCTCGCGAGGACGACCGGGCAGGGGAGGCACGAGCCTCGCTACCTCCTTTCCCCACGGATGAAGGCACTGCCCCAACAGACGAGCTCGCTTCGAGCGGGGCCGCGGAAGCCCCTTTCAACCTTTTTGCTGCAGGTGCTGGCCTGGCCAAGAGAATGCAGATGTCAAGCCTCGGCGGCAAAAACAAAGCAAAGTGCAGACCGAGCACTTACTGGTCGATGTTCGCAGACTCAAGCAGCCTTCGGCCAAACTTGAAGCCCGAGAGCCTACAGCTGGGATCGGCTTTGGGAGGCCCGGAGGCAGAAGGCGCGTCGGGAGGGGCGGAGCTGGCCTCAGACCGCCCTGGGACCAAAGCAGACCCTGGGAGGACCATCCCTGACCTGCCCTTCCTCGCGACCAAGGGAGAATCCTCCCCTCATCGCCTGGCGCCATCCTCATCGTTGTCCGGCATGGAGTGGAGGGCGCGGGACCTACGCTGAGGGAAGGACTCCTCCGACCCCTCGCCAGTTGCCTCACAGTCAGACTCTTCTTCCTCCTCCTCCTCTTCTTCCTCCTCACTCCCGCTGGAGTCACCGGAGGACACGTTCACCGTCACCAGCGCAGCCAGATCCCCGGGAGCTTCTACGAGCACCAGCCCCTCACCGTTGAAGGTGGGCATGGCATTCACCACCTGCTCCTAGTCGCCGCGAAGAAACAGGGGGACGGGAGCGCCCTCCGGCCTCGCCACGTCTCCCCCAACCAAGGAATGGAGAGCCGCAACTAGATCTTCGTCGGCCAGGGCCTGGGAGCTCAGGCGAAGGGCAGCGTCTGCTTCCCCAAGCCTCCACAATGGGAGCGAGTGCTCCTGGAGTGGAGCCACCCGGTGCTCCAGGAACTCCCTCAGGAGCGTGGCCCCGGTCAGCTTCGCCGCCCCCAAGTTGCCTGGCCTCAGGTCCGCGTTCATCCTCTTCAGCACGGCCCTCGCGCGGGGGTTGATAACCCACAAGTATAGGGGATCGCAACATCTTTCGAGGGTAGAGTATTCAACCCAAATTTATTGATTCGACACAAGGGGAGCCAAAGAATATTCTTGAGTATTAGCAGTTGAGTTGTCGATTCAACCACACCTAGATAACTTAGTATCTGCAGCAAAGTGTTTAGTAGAAAAAGTGGTATCATAATAATAATAACGGTAGCAAAAGTAAAGATAGATGTTTTGGGGGTTTTGTAGTAGTTGTAACAGTAGCAACGGAAAAGTAAATAAGCGAAGAACAATATGTGAAAAGCTCGTAGGCAATGGATCAGTGATGGATAATTATGCCGGATGTGATTCCTCATGCAATAGTTATAACATAGGGTGATATAGAACTAGCTCCAATTCATCAATGTAATGTAGGCATGTATTTCGTAAATAGTCATACGTGCTTATGGAAAAGAACTTGCATGACATCTTTTGTCCTACCCTCCCGTGTTCAGCGGGGTCCTTACGGAAACTAAGGGATATTAAGGCCTCCTTTTAATAGAGAACCGGACCAAAGCATTAACACATAGTGAATACATGAACTCCTCAAACTACGGTCATCACCAAGAAGTATCCCGATTATTGTCACTTCGGGGTTGTCGGATCATAACACATAATAGGTGACTATAGACTTGCAAGATAGGATCAAGAACACACATATATTCATGAAAACATAATAGGTTCAGATCTGAAATCATGGCACTCGGGCCCTAGTGACAAGCATGAAGCATAGCAAAGTCATAGCAACATCAATCTTAGAACATAGTGGATACTAGGGATCAAACCCTAACAAAACTAACTTGATTACATGGTAAATCTCATCCAACCCATCACCGTCTAGCAAACCTACGATGGAATTACTCACGCACGGCGGTGAGCATCTTGAAATTGGTGATGGAGGATGGTTGATGATGACGACGGCGACGAATCCCCCTCTCCGGAGCCCCGAACGGACTCCAGATCAGCCCTCCCGAGAGAGATTAGGGCTTGGCGGCGGCTCCATGTCGTGAAACGCGATGAAACTTTCTCCTTGATTTTTTTCTCCCCGAGACGGTATATGTGGAGTTGGAGTTGAGGTTGGAGGAGGTCCAGGGGCCCCCTGGCCTTGATTCTTTCGCCAAAAATTCTTATTAATTCTGAAAAGTGCCTCCGTGGATTTCCAGGACATTCCGAGAACTTTTCTTTTCTACACATAAAACAACATCATGGCAGTTCTGCTGAAAACAGCGTTAGTCTGGGTTAGTTTCATTCAAATCATGCAAGTTAGAGTCCAAAACAAGGGCAAAAGTGTTTGGAAAAGTAGATACGTTGGAGACGTATCAACTCCCCCAAGCTTAAACCTTTGCTTGTCCTCAAGCAATTCAATTGATAAACTGAAAGTGATAAAGAAAAACTTTTACAAACTCTGTTTGCTCTTGTTGTTGTAAACATGAAAAGCCAGCATTCAAGTTTCAGCAAATATTATGAACTAACCATACTCACAATAACACATAGGTCTCACAATTACTCATATCAATAGCATAGTCAGCTAGTGAGTCATAATAATAAAACCCGGATGACAACACTTTCTCAAAATAATCATAACATGATATAACAAAATGGTATCTCGCTAGCCCTTTCTGAGACCGCAAAACATAAATGCAGAGCACCTTTAAAGATCAAGGACTGACTAAACATTATAATTCATGGTAAAAGAGATCCAGTCAAGTCATACCCAATATAAACCAATCAAAATGAATGCAAATGACAGTGTGCTCTCCAGCGGGTGCTTTTAATAAGAAGGGTGATGACTCAACACAAAAGTAAATAGATAGGCCCTTCGCAGAGGGAAGCGGGGATTTGTAGAGGTGCCAGAGCTCGATTTTAAAATAGAGATTGAATAACATTTTGAGCGGCATACTTTCACTGTCAATGCAACAACTATGAGATGGCTGTATCTTCCATACTACATGCATTATAGGCAGTTCCCAAACAGAATGGTAAAGGTTTATACTCCCCCAACCACCAACAAGCATCAATCCATGGCTTGCTCGAAACAACGAGTGCCTCCAACATACAACAGCCCTGGGGGAGTTTTGTTTAATTATTTTGATTTGCTTTAATCTTTTTGGATCATGGGACTGGGCATCCCGGTTACCGGCCCTTTCTCATGAATGAGGAGCGGAGTCCACTCCTCGTGAGAATAACCCATCTAGCATGGAACATATAGGCAGCCCTAGTTGTAACATGAGCTGCTCGAGCATACAAAACAGAATTTCATTTGAAGGTTTGGAGTTTGGCACATACAAATTTACTTGGAACGGTAGGTAGATACCGCATATAGGAAGGTATGGTGGAGTCATATGGAACAACTTTGGGGTTTAAGGAGTTTGGATGCACAAGCAGTATTCCCGCTTAGTACAGGTGAAGGCTAGCAAAAGACTGGGAAGCGACCAACTGAGAGAGCGACAACAGTCATAAACATGCACTAAAATTAATTCACACTGAGTACAAGCATGAGTAGGATATAATCCACCATGAAAATAAATATCATGAAGGCTATGTTGATTTGATTCAACTACATGCGTGAACATGTGCCAAGTCGAGTCACTCAATTCAATCAAAGGAGGATACCATCCCATCATACCACATCATAATCATTCTAATAGCATGTTGGCACGCAAGGTAAACCATTATAACTCATAGCTAATCAAGCATGGCACAAGTAACTATAATCTCTAAATGTCATTGCAAATATGTTTACTTCATAATAGCTGACTTAGGAATGATGAATCATCATATTTACAAAAGCAAAAGAGGTCGAGTTCATACCAGCTTTTCTCATCCCAATAAGTCCATCATAAATCATCATTATTGCCTTTCACTTGCACGACCGAACGATGTGTATAATAATAAGAGTGGATGTGCATTGGACTAAGCTGGAATCTGCAAGCATTCAACTCAAGAGAGAAGACAAGTAATATGGGCTCTAAATTAAATAAACAATCATGCATATAAGAACCACTAAGCATTTTCAATATAGTCTTCTCGACCCCCAAAGGAAAGAAAAGAAAAGAAAACTATTTACACGGGAAAGCTCCCAACAAGTAAAAGAAGAACGAGAAATCTTTTTGGGTTTTCATTTTAATTCTACTACAAGCATAGAATTTAAACTAACTAATTTTTTTGGTTTTTCTCAAGGTTTATCAAACACTCAAGAAGAAAGCTAGAAATAAGAAATTTAAACTAGCATGGATGATACAATGAAAGAGTATGAGCACCGACGACTAGTGTGTGAACATGAATGTAAAGTCGGTGAGAAATACGTACTCCCCGAAGCTTAGGCTTTTGGCCTAAGTTGGTTTAATACCAAGGACCGTCTGACTGATATCCATAAGTGAAACTGGGGTAGTACTGAGATGCAGAGGTGACCGCCTCCTGAGCAACAGCGTGTTGGCGGCCTGCCTCCATTCCCCTCTCGTATTCAGCTGCTTCTTCCCTGGTGATAACATATCTTCCTTTCGCCTGATAATCAAAAAGGTAGGGAGCGGGAAGAGTAACAAGGACGAGATTGCGCCTGTCATAGATTAGTCGATAATGGGGGAATTGTTCATTCCTCTCAAGAAAATGATGATCAACATAGCTTCTTTATCCAAATAAATAGGAGGTACAATCATATACCCCTCTCGTGGAGCTATATTAAGAAAATTAGCCACACGGGTTGCATAAATTCCTCCAAAGAAATCTCCCCTTTTACTATTATTATGCAACCTACGTGCAACTATGCCCCCAAGTTATAACCTCTATAACCTGACACAGCACTCTTGAGGACACAAAGATCAGGGGCACACATGTGACATACTTCGTCCTTACCGTTAATGCATCTACCAATAAAGAGAGCAAAGTAATGTATAGCAGGAAAATGAATGCTCCCCATGGTAGCTTGTGTTACGTCCCTAGATTCTCCCACAGTAATACTAGCAAGAAAATTTCTAACTTCAGATTTGGGAGGATCATTAATATTACCCCACTGCGGGAGTTTGCAAGCAGATGTAAAATCCTCTAAATCCATGGTATAAGATGTACCGTAAATATCAAACATAACACTAGGAGAATTACGCGAAGAAATATATTCGAACCTCCGCACAAAGGAATCAGTCAATTGATAATATTGAGGACACTTATCTTGTAAGAAGTCCTCCAGCTCGGCATTACGCACATACGCGTCAAATTCCTCCTTGACGCCTGCTTCGACCATAAAATCATCGGATGGCCACTCACAAGCCCGTACATTTGCGTCCCTTGGAAGATTAACATCTTGTTCACGTATAGCAATTCTTGGCCCTTTCTTTGCCGAGGAGCTGTCAGGATCCCGACTCAATGCCACATCGATCTAGCATGTAACACATCATATCACTTTGCGGCCTCACGCACGGTATTCCCACGGGTGCCATCTTACCTGGCCCGGGACCGTTTGCGCCTTTTGGCTCACGTATATGATAGTGCCGCTAGTATCCATATGACAAAGAAACCGGGCTGACATGGCTAGTCGTGAACCCAAAGTGGCACTAACTTACAGAGACAGGCATACATGACCCAACAACGAACGTGTCGGTCATCAGCGAGTGAATTCAGGCTGTAGCACTGGGCTAGCAGGACTCCGGTGAACCGGGCTGCAGCGGGCTAACAGGACTCCGGTATTCATCGCGTGACATTTCCCCGAAGTGACAGACACAGGAACGAAGAAGGACACATGCCGGCCAGCCTAAGTGTTCCGGAGCAGTAGCAAGCTACCATGGCTCAGTGGAAACACTAGGAGACATTTCCCGGTAAGAGAGGCTACTAAGGATAAACAACTAGATAGTCAGATCCCACACATATCAAGCAATTCAATAACATACACACAATATGCTCGATATGTGCAAGTACAACATGGCATCACAACATGACTCTACAACTTAGGTATTTATTCAATAGGCTCCGAGGAGCGAGATATTACAAACATGGGTCTCATGACCCAACACTCGGAGCATACAAGTCAAAGCACAAGCGGAAGCTTAACATGTCTGAGTACAGACATCTACAAATGAAAAAGGCTGAGAAGCCTGACTATCTACCAGATCCTGCCGAGGGCACAAGATCATAGCTGAGGTAACAAGCTAAACATCGAAGTCCACGCGGTACTGCTAGCGAGACTGAAGTCTCTCTGCAAAAACATAAATTAAGCAACGTGAGTACAAATGTACCCAGCAAGACTTACATCAGATCTAACTACATATGCATCATTATCAACAAAGGGGATGGTGGGGTTTAACTGCAGCAAGCCAGCTTTGACTCGGTGGCTATCCTGAACTACGACTGCAATGTAACTCTTTGAGGTGGCGCACACGAGTCCACATATTCACCATATCAATACACCACTATGGATCCGCTCCCATCTCCCTACGAGAACGTCATCCATAGCACTCACGCTTATCTTGCGTATTTTAGAGTATCCACTTCCACTTGTCTATGAACTGTACAGGCAACCCAGAAGTCCTTTACCGCGGACACGGCTATTCGAATAGATAATGTTAACCCTGTAGGGGTGTACTTCTTCACACATGCTCTCACCACTTACCGCCGTTTACACGACATGTACTTGGCAACCTTCAAGCGGAAGCCCAGCGAGGGTGTCGGCCACGACCTGACTAACCACACAAGTCTCTTGTCCAGGTTTATCGCCTATTCGGGTTCCATCCGCAAGGAGATCCGGCCGGGGTGTCGCTCACGGCCCCAAACGATGTGTGCAGGGTTCCCAAGCCCACCTCGAGGGGTGGATCTATGCTTGGTACACCATGCCACGGTGCCTAGTCTGTCCCAAGCCCACCTGTACCGGGTGCCACTTGGTAGACTACTAACACTACCTACAAACACCAGAAACTAGTTGCAACTCCTGGATAGAGATCAAGTTGATTAATAAGTCGAGAGGGGCACTTAAGCATTCCAATGCGTGGTAGTAGCTGGTCATGGATCACAAACACAGAACTCAGTTCCTGAGGACGGCTGCAATGAGACAACCCACCATGTACTCCTACATGGCCTCTCACCGCTACCTTTACCAAATCGTGTTCACACACCTAGTTCACACACAGTAGGACATGTTCACACGCCTCCGATTCATTCCTGATGAATCAGACCTGACTCAACTCTAAGCAGTAGCAGGCATGACAAACAAACATGAATGAGTAGGCACATCAGGTCTCAAACAACTCCTACTCATGCTAGTGGGTTTCAGCTATTTACTGTGGCAATGACAGGTCATGCAAAGGATAAAGGGGTTCAGCTACCGCAGCAAGTAACAAATGATTCGGTGTTGTCCTAATGCATTAAAAGAGAGCAGGAGCGAGAGGGTGGGATTGTATCGGAACGAACAAGGGGGTTTTGCTTGCCTAGCACTTCAGAAGATAGTATAGCTCTTCATCGGTGTCAACGAACTCATCGTCAGTACGTCGTCTACTGAGAGGGGACAAACACCGGCAAACAAAGAAGAACACAATCAATGCAATGCACAATATGATGCATGATCATGACATGGCAATATGCTGTAGTTTGAGCTAATGCAACTAGCAACCAGATTAAATGAAGTTGGTTTGAATCCAAGATTCAAATTCAAACTCCATATGTGGATATTAAAATGAAATTTATATGATTTGTGCTAATCAGCAGCTACAAGTTGTTCTAACATGCATGAAAATGGTACAGATGGATAGATTGGATTTTTCTGATAATTTTTCATATATAAATTATTTAATTTGGAGTTACGGTTGAATTTCTATGAATTTTTGAAGTTTGGGATATTTTCTGGATTTTCTGATTTATTTTAAATCCAGAAAATCATTTAATGAGTCAGCATGACATCACCCTGACGTCATCAGGTCAACAGGGCAGGTTCAGGTCAAACCTGACCAGTGGAGTCCACTGGTCAGTGACTGGGGCTGATTAGTGTCGCTGACATGTGGACCCAGTCAACAGCCACGTCAGCTTGGTCAAAGCTGACGCGTGGGCCCACTGATATTAGTTAAAACTAAACAGAAACTAATCTACGATTAATTAGACGGCGGGGCCCAGCTGTTAGTGTAACTAAGCTTAATTAGTGGGACTGTTAGTGGCTAATGATGGGCCACGTCGACATCGCCGGAGTTCGGCCGGCGACGACCAAAACCGATGACGGAGGCTCGCCGGGATGGCTGCTCCGGCGCCCATTCGACGCGCGGAGGGGTTCTACAGGGAGCTCGAACTCGTGCGCATCCAATGGAGCAAGCCAAAGGAGCTAGGATTAGTTGTGGCGTCGGCAGCGGCGAGGGAGGCGGCGGCCGGAGTTCGGCCAACGGCGGGTTAGGCGATGCAGGGCGCTAGGGGAGGCGTTGGTGCGTGCTACGTGCTCCTGGTGAGGTGTGGAGCACGGTGGTGTGCCCAGCTTTGAGCCACAGTGGCTCTGGCCACGACGGCGACGAGGCACGGCGGCGGCGAGCTTCGGCCGTGGTGGAAGACGGAGCTAGGGGACGGGAACGGAGGGAGCGAGCAAAGAGGAGGCAGCAGGAGCTCACAGGGAGAATGATGAGGTGGTCAGCGAGCTCGAGGGCGTCTTCGGTGCTGCGAATCGAGTGGCGGCGATCTCCGGCCGTGGCGATGAAGATGGCGGTGATGGCGTGGCTTCAGGGCACCCGGCGTCGCGTGCGTCGTGGTAGAGCTTCCCGGATCCAAGACGGAGCTCGTGGCCTAATTGGCTGGGCGTGGGGATGCTGGTGGCTCCGGTGGTGCTCGTAGGCGGTCTCGGGTGCGTCCGGGGATGAGCGAGGGAGAGAGACAGAGGAGGGAGAGGGGATGCAGCGGTGAGGGAAAAGAGCGAGGGGACACGGGGCGTCGTCGTGGCGTTGCTAGGAGGGGCCGGGGAAGCAGGAGGTGGCCGGGGCGGCGTCGGCGCTCGCCACCGAGCAGCTTCGGGGCGAGGGGGAGGAAGACGACAGAGAGGAGGAGGTGGGCTGGGCCGGCCAGCTCAGATGGGCCGCCAGGTGGGCTAGAACGCCAGGTAAGTTACAGGTGAGTTTCTGTTCTTTTATTGTTTTCTGTTTCTGTGTTTTTTTTAATCTTTTGCCACTGTTTTGAATTTAAAACAATCCAAACAATGCCAAAAACTCCTCTGAATATTTTTATTTCGCTAGATGGACTTTTCCAAAAGCTCATAAAATATTTCAGGGGTATTTGAAATTATATTCTAATTATATGAATATAATTCAAATTCAAATAGCTAATTATTTAAATTCAAAGTCCCAAGATTAAATCCTTAAAAATGTTCAATATTTTGGTTGGGACCAGAACCCTTGCCAAAATTATCAAACATTTAAGAAGAGCATTTTGGAACAATGAATGAGATTTTAGGGTTTTTGCCCTTCTTTTATTTAAGTTTTTGAGGCTTCCAAATTTCCTCAGTTCAAGTTTCAAAAATTTAAACATGGTGCAAACACTAGGCAGCACCAGAAGCTAGGGATGTGACAACTTGCCCCCACTAAACAAGAATCTCGTCCCGAGATTCAAGCGTAGGGTAAGATGAAGGGGAAAATGCAACTAACGTAATCTTCACGATCCAGGTTGCACTTCAAATGAACGTTGATTCAATCACCATCTTTGACTCGATGTCTTCCTCTGAGAACTCCAACTAACATGACAACGAGAGGAGAAGGAGACTCTAGAAGGATCAATCTTCTCGAAGATCGAACAACTTAGGATCAACGCATGGAATGAGACATAGCAACATCCCTCGAGCTGAGACACAAAACACACATCTAGAGGGATGGAGTGGAACAAATGACGAGGGTTCACTAGGTAGAGAACAATTCCACGCTTAAAAGGGTGGTGAATGGTTGTCAACGTAGCGAGGAGTTGAGTTGCCATGATGCCACATCGGGACATCCTGGAGGAGGGTGATTCATAGATTATTACCATAAGTGGCAAAAAGAATTACCTTTGATTCAGAGATCATCGAAAATCTTTTATACCAACCTAAGGCAATTCTCGAGCGACCATTTGGAGGGGTTCGGTAGAATGGCATACCCGGATTAGAATGGATGATGTGGATTACCTTGTTGAAGACAATGCAACGGATGATTTTAATAACTGACGAGAAGCTCAACAGTGGAGAGTGAGTCCACTGTTGAAAAAATTATAGCATAACCGAGGAAACTGAGAGCAATCCCATTTAGTGCCGATGATAACACCTAGCACTTGTGCGTGCTCTCAGGAACTTGAGCACTTCCATATTCATCAAGGTATTACCAATATCCGTGTCAAGGATCCTGGCAACACTACGTACTACCATGATGAATGCCGGTAGAAGATGCAGATGCAAAGGAAGATAACACCTTCTCAAATTTCACCTTAGCGAGGCCAAGGGATCAAAATCCGGATGATCAACCGAGAGACATTTAGCACTCCGCTTCTAATGTTCTCCTTGATGTGCTAGCGCAACCCATTTATCAAACTGGGTTGATATCTAGGACATCAAGTAAAGGTCGGACTTCGGGAACACAAAAATCATAAGGAATAACTACGGAAGTAAATCCATAAGAAATCCTCATGGGGAGGTGGCCAACTTCTTCAATCAAGATACTACAATAATAGGTCTTCCGGCTGGGTGTGTTGGCCACGACATCCACTTTACAGGGTTACAAGAGACCATTATTATAGTTCTTGGGAAACGTTCCAACCATCATATTTGCCTGAGATTCAGATCTGGTTGGTGTCAGAATAATCCAGACTCATCGAGTCTAGGAAGAAAAATGAAAGTTTGCAACACAAATCGACGAGATGACGTTGCGAGATTCTCGGGAAATGAACTATGATAGTAAGCTCCAAAACATGAGCTGGTTCTGCTACACACATGTGAACATGTTGTCCCAGACAAACATGATCACATGGTAGTCTTATAATAAAAACACTACCGAGTTCTAGTAGGGAACCATCAACGAGGATATCGAAGTCCTAACATAAGTCCGGATTAGCTCTTATGAAGGAATTCCTTTTCCTGGAATAAATCAGTTAGTGGCTTGGCGTGCTAGGGAATTCATATGAATGAAGATGATCAGTCTAACAGACCACGGAATACTTCGCACGTGCATAACTGACTTGGGATGATTCCAGAGGAGGTAAAAGCATGCTTTCTCGAATTCACGGCGGCAACTTGCATCAAATGCACATGAATCAAAGGAAGTCACTTCTTTCATCTAACATATACTTCATGAACGG
The DNA here is from genome assembly GCF_018294505.1 of Triticum aestivum. NCBI lineage: Eukaryota > Viridiplantae > Streptophyta > Magnoliopsida > Poales > Poaceae > Triticum > Triticum aestivum. Next base: position 38,300,657 of record NC_057804.1, on the reverse strand, counting down.
GGCATGAAGTAAATGCTTACACAAGTTTCCAACACTAGCTTAATGTTCAACAAAATCATGGAGGAGATAAGGATGTTGTCGATAGGCTCAACAACAATTCATCCAGGTTTCCATATAAAAGGAATTCCATAGTTAATTGAACACGGTGATAGCATTGGTCAGACCAAAAGATATAATGGAGTATGCTCGAGGAAAAACCACGAGTAAGACAACATTACGAACATCGTTGGTTCTGATTTGATTTGAGAATAGCCCACACTCAAATCAAAGATTGGATAAGATGATAGGTCCATTAACTGATCACAGAGACCAATCGGTGAAGATATCATCTTCCTTCAATACGCACACACAAAGACATCCCTTGGAATGAACTGAGTTGGACAGGTTTTTATCTTCCTACTCTCCAAGTTGTTGTTTAGCTTAACCAACTAGCTCAAGGGTATCCCACATGGATTCTTGGAGAAAGGGTGGTTTACAGGAATAAACCAACTTGATCACGAGCTCAACATAGCAGTCAGGTGACAACCTGGTGATACTTCCGAGAAGATAATCGAAAAATCACGAACCACCGATATGTTACTAAGCTCGAGAACAATCTTGCTTTTCAGGACAAGACGATATGATCAAAAGAGCGAAGATTTGAAATAATCCTAACTCATCGATCGAGGAGTGCACCAGGAGAATGGACTAAGTAGCACGATCAATCTTAGAATGATGATTCAATAACCAACATGCTAAGAATGAAATTATTGTCCTTTAACTAGCAAGCAACGGAGTTGCAAGGAGTATTGAGTTCACACATCACGATGCACTTGTCGGTATTCCGGTTGCGACAACACGGAACCGAGGAATGGGTAATGATGGCGAGAAGTATCACTACGTCAAGAATTCACAAGGGCTGGAGCAATTCTCATGAAAATCCTGACATAAAGGGGGTGATACTCCAGGGTAGAACAGAATCAAAAGCTGGATTGCATCTGATCTGCAGAAGACAACTGCTTTGACCCAATCCTAGAAATGGATGAGGTACTGGAGTTTGTTTCTCCTAGTCATTCTGAACTAGAATGGCTTGACGGACCACAAGAGTAATAGGCATCGATGAGCTCGAGTGCACAACTACTCTTGACTATCAATTGATAGACGAGGTCAGAAGACAACTAAAGAGGGACAACTCAAAGGAACATACGATTTTCTGAGTTGTGGATGCATGGACTAGCATGTCGAACAAGTTCGACATATTTCTTCCGAATAACCCATGCAGAAAGGTTGAACTGGCAGAGCTTCAACATAGAATCGAGAACTCGTCAAGAGCACTCTGGTCATGATCTTTCGGTTCAACGAGGAACTTCTGCCATAAGCAGTTCATGGTATTTGGAAGAAGGATATACCACAAACTTCGAGGAACAATGCAAAGGTTACTAATATCCTAAAGGTACGAGCAACACTAACAACATGAAGTAAGTACGGTGAATCTCGGGTTCAAAACCCAGGAATAGAATACCTACTACTAAGTGGCATCACGGGATGCTTTCGAGAATGATGGCCAGAATCATCACACTGGGAACACGAACATGGCTAGATTACTAGATGATCCCCTAAGACACCTAGGGTCATAATAAGAATTCCAACATATATGTCGAGGTAGTAAAGTACCTCAACTCACTGATTAGTGTGGTCAAACTGGCCCAAAGAGACATTAAAAACAGGAGGAAGGATTTGCAAATGCATCGGATATTATAGAAACCTGGGATGACTCGAACAGCATAACGGCTGTAAAAGCTCGAAAAGATTTGAAACATACTGCAAATATGGTGGCATAGCCATTCAGAAGCACAATATCAAGGTTTCGGGATAACTATGAATACGTAGAGATACTAGAAACTGGACTGAGGCTTAAATCCAACAATCTTATAGGTCTACGGATTAGTAACACGTGATCCTGATAAAAAGAAGAGAAAGCCTAGTTCCTTAACCCCATAGGAAAGATAAGATGACTCGGATCAGAAGGCATAAGGTATAAGGAGTAAAAGAGCCTTACGTTCCATCCCACAATCAATTCCCTTATATAACTAAAGCATTTCTAGACTCAACTTCGACCAGTTTGGCTTGGTAATCCTACAGGCAGTCAAGCTCTGATACCAAAGCTGTCAGAACCCCGACTCAATGCTACATCGATCTAGCATGTAACACATCATATCACTTTGCAGCCTCACGAACGATATTCCCACGGGTGCCACCTTACCTGGCCCGGGACCGTTTGCGCCTTTTGGCTCACGTATATGATAGTGCCGCTAGTATCCATATGACAAAGAACCCGGGCTGACATGGCTAGTCGTGAACCCAAAGTGGCACTAACTTACAGAGACAGGCATACATGACCCAACAACGAACGTGTCGGTCATCAGCGAGTGAATTCAGGCTGTAGCACTGGGCTAGCAGGACTCCGGTGAACCGGGCTGCAGTGGGCTAACAGGACTCCGGTATTCATCGCGTGACATTTCCCCGAAGTGACAGACACAGGAACGAAGAAGGACACATGCCGGCCAGCCTAAGTGTTCCGGAGCAGTAGCAAGCTACCATGGCTCAGTGGAAACACTAGGAGACATTTCCCGGTAAGAGAGGCTACTAAGGATAAACAACTAGATAGTCAGATCCCACACATATCAAGCAATTCAATAACATACACACAATATGCTCGATATGGGCAAGTACAACATGGCATCACAACATGACTCTACAACTCAGGTATTTATTCAATAGGCTCCGAGGAGCGAGATATTACAAACATGGGTCTCATGACCCAACACTCAGAGCATACAAGTCAAAGCACAAGCGGAAGCTTAACATGTCTGAGTACAGACATCTACAAATGAAAAAGGCTGAGAAGCCTGACTATCTACCAGATCCTGCCGAGGGCATAAGATCATAGCTGAGGTAACAAGCTAAACGTCGAAGTCCACGCGGTACTGCTAGCAAGACTGAAGTCTCTCTGCAAAAACATAAATTAAGCAACGTGAGTACAAATGTACCCAGCAAGACTTACATCAGATCTAACTACATATGCATCATTATCAACAAAGGGGATGGTGGGGTTTAACTGCAGCAAGCCAGCTTTGACTCGGTGGCTGTCCTGAACTACGACTGCAATGTAACTCTTTGAGGTGGCGCACATGAGTCCACATATTCACCATATCAATACACCACTATGGATCCGCTCCTGTCTCCCTACGAGAACGCCATCCATAGCACTCACGCTTATCTTGCGTATTTTAGAGTATCCACTTCCACTTGTCTATGAACTGTACAGGCAACCCAGAAGTCCTTTATCGCGGACACGGCTATTCGAATAGATAATGTTAACCATGTAGGGGTGTACTTCTTCACACACGCTCTCACCACTTACCGCCATTTACACGACATGTACTCGGCAACCTTCAAGCGGAATCCCATCGAGGGTGTCGGCCACGACCTGACTAACCACACAAGTCTCTCGTCTAGGTTTATCGCCTATTCGGGTTCCATCCGCAAGGACATCCGGCCGGGGTGTCGCTCACGGCCCCAAACGATGTGTGCAGGGTTCCCAAGCCCACCTCGACGGGTGGATCTACGCTTGGTACACCATGCCACGGTGCCTAGTCTGTCCCAAGCCCACCTGTACCGGGTGCCACTTGGTAGACTACTAACACTACCTACAAACACCAGAAACTAGTTGCAACTCCTGGACAGAGATCAAGTTGATTAATAAGTTGAGAGGGGCACTTAAGCATTCCAATGCGTGGTAGTAGCTGGTCATGGATCACAAACACAGAACTCAGTTCCTGAGGACGGCTGCAATGAGACAACCCACCATGTACTCCTACATGGCCTCTCACCGCTATCTTTACCAAATCATGTTCACACACCCAGTTCACACACAGTAGGACATGTTCACACACCTCCGATTCAATCCCGATGAATCAGACCTAACTCAACTCTAAGCAGTAGCAGGCATGACAAACAAACATGAATGAGTAGGCACATCAGGGCTCAAACAACTCCTACTCATGCTAGTGGGTTTCATCTATTTAATGTGGCAATGACAGGTCATGCAAAGGATAAAGGGGTTCAGCTACCGCAGCAAGTAACAAATGATTCAGTGTTGTCCTAATGCATTAAAAGAGAGCATGAGCGAGAGGGTGGGATTGTATCGGAATGAACAAGGGGGTTTTGCTTGCCTGGCACTTCATAAGATAGTATAGCTCTTCATCGGTGTCAACGAACTCATCGTCGGTACGTCGTCTACTGAGAGGGGACAAACACCAGCAAACAAAGAAGAACACAATCAATGCAATGCACAATATGATGCATGATCATGACATGGCAATATGCTGTAGTTTGAGCTAATGCAACTAGCAACCAAATTAAATGAAGTTGGTTTGAATCCAAGATTCAAATTCAAACTCCATATGTGGATATTAAAATGCCATTTATAAGATTTGTGCTAATCAGCAGCTATAAGTTGTTCTAACATGCATGAAAATGGTACAGATGGATAGATTGGATTTTTCTGATAATTTTTCATATATAAATTATTTAATTTGGAGTTACGGTTGAATTTCTATGAATTTTTGAAGTTTGGGATATTTTCTGGATTTTCTGATTTATTTTAAATCCATAAAATCATTTAATGAGTCAGCATGACATCACCCTGACGTCATCAGGTCAACAGGGCAGGTTCAGGTCAAACCTGACCAGTGGAGTCCACTGGTCAGTGACTGGGGCTGGTTAGTGTCGCTGACATGTGGACCCAGTCAACAGCCACGTCAGCTTGGTCAAAGTTGACGCATGGGCCCACTGATATTAGTTAAAACTAAACAGAAACTAATCTACGATTAATTAGACAGCGGGGCCCAGCTGTCAGTGTAACTAAGCTTAATTAGTGGGACTGTTAGTGGCTAATGATGGGCCACATCAACATCGCCGGAGTTCGGCCGGCAACGACCAAAACCGGCGACGGATGCTCGCCGGGATGGCTGCTCCGGCGCCCATTCGACGCGCGGAGGGGTTCTACAGGGAGCTCGAGCTCGTGCGCATCCAATGAAGCAAGCCAGAGGAGCTGGGATTAGCTGTGGCGTCGGCAGCAGCGAGGGAGGCGGCGGCCGGAGTTCGGCCAACGGTGGGTTAGGTGATGCAGGGCGCTGGGGGAGGCGTTGGTGCGTGCTACGTGCTCCTGGTGAGGTGTGGAGCACGGTGGTGTGCCCGGCTTCGAGCCACAGTGGCTCTGGCCATGACGGCGACGAGGCACAGCGGCGGCGAGCTTCGGCCGTGGTGGAAGACGGAGCTAGGGGACGGGAACGGAGGGAGCGAGCAAAGAGGAGGCAGCAGGAGCTCACAGGGAGAACGATGAGGTGGTCAGCGAGCTCGGGGGCGTCTTCGGTGCTGCGAATCGCGCGGCGGCAATCGCCGGCCATGGCGATGAAGATGGCGGTGATGGCGTGGCTTCAGGGCACCCGGCGTCGCGTGCGTCGTGGTAGAGCTTCCCGGATCCAAGACGGAGCTCGTGGCCTAACTGGCTGGGCGTGGGGATGCTGGTGGCTCCGGTGGTGCTCGTCGGCGGTCTCGGGTGCGTCCGGGGATGAGCGAGGGAGAGAGACAGAGGAGGGAGAGGGGATGCAGTGGTGAGGGAAAAGAGCGAGGGGACACGGGGCGTCGTCGTGGCGTTGCTAGGAGGGGCCGGGGAAGCAGGAGGTGGCCGGGGCGGCGTCGGCGCTCGCCACCGAGCAGCTTCGGGGCGAGGGGGAGGAAGACGACAGAGAGGAGGAGGTGGGCTGGGCCGGCCAGCTCAGATGGGCCGCCAGGTGGGCTAGAACACCAGGTAAGTTACAGGTGAGTTTCTGTTCTTTTATTGTTTTCTGTTTCTATGTTTTTTTTAAATCTTTTGCCACTGTTTTGAATTTAAAACAATTCAAACAATGCCAAAAACTCCTCTGAATATTTTTATTTTGCTAGATGGACTTTTCCAAAAGCTCATAAAATATTTCAGGGGTATTTGAAATTATATTCTAATTATATGAATATAATTCAAATTCAAATAGCTAATGATTTAAATTCAAAGTCCCAAGATTAAATCCTTAAAAATGTTCAATATTTTGGTTGGGACCAGAACCCTTGCCAAAATTATCAAACATTTAAGAAGAGCATTTTGGAACAATGAATGAGATTTTAGGGTTTTTGCCCTTCTTTTATTTAAGTTTTTGAGGCTTCCAAATTTCCTCAGTTCAAGTTTCAAAAATTTAAACATGGTGCAAAGACTAGGCAGCACCAGAAGCTAGGGATGTGACAGGAACCTCCTTGGTACATTCTTCTAAGCATATTTCTTTTTCTGAAAATTTCTGAAATTTTAGTAACTTCAAAATAAAAGTGGATAAAACTAAACAAGATTGATAGCAACTACTCCTACAAGTGCCTAGAGCCTATATCATGCATTGGAATTGCTTGGGACCTCAAAAATTTAACATGCAAGCTCAAGAACATGGTCACCTATGCAGCAAAAATTTGCAATGAATAAAGCACTAGAACAAAAACTAATTGGACCAACGGAGGAGTCACATACCAAGCAACAATCTCCCAAAGCAGTTTTGTGAATGGAGCTTTGAGCTAAGAGATCGAAAATCGCAGCAAAACGAGCTAGAACTCGTGCTTGAGCTGGATGGGTATTTTTTTGGGGTAGAAGATGGAGTGTGTGGGTACTGGCATAAGTGGAGGGGAGCCACCAGGGGTCCACGAGACAGGGGGCGCGTCCTACAGGGGGGGCGCCCTCCTCTCTCATGGCCTGGTGCTAGGCCCTCCTGCAGTATTTTCAGTTTCTAAAATCCTCAAATATTCCAGAAAAAATCATACTAAATTTGCAGGGCATTTGGAGCACTTTTATTTTCGGACTATTTTTTAATGCATGGATAATTCAGAAAACAGACAGATAATACTATTTTTGCTTTATTTATTCTAAATAACACAAAGTAAAAGGAGGGTACAGAAGGTTGTGCCTTCTAGTTTCATCCATCTCGTGATCATCAAAATGAATCCACTAACAAGGTTGATCAAGTCTTGTTAACAAGCTCATTCCGAATAACACGGAACCGGAGAAATTTCGAATAACACTAAGTTACCTCAACAGGGATATGGAAATCCCCAACAATAAGAATATCATACTTTTTCTTGAGAGTAGGAAGAGGAAATTCAAAACCTCCAAAAATGATAGTTGGAACTTTTTCAATAGAATTGATGCTATGAACTTGAGATTGTTTCCTCGGAAAGTGTACCGTATGCTCATTACTGTCGGTGTCAAAACCGGCGGATCTCGGGTAGGGGGTCCCGAACTGTGCGTCTAGGCGGATGGTAACAGGAGACAAGGGACACGATGTTTTACCCAGGTTCGGGCCCTCTTGATGGAGGTAAAACCCTACGTCCTGCTTGATTGATATTGATATTGTGGATGTTTACAAGAGTGGATCTACCACGAGATCAAGGAGGCTAAACCCTAGAAGCTAGCCTATGGTATGATTGTAAGGGTTGTTGTTCTTCTGTCGTACGGACTAGAGCCATCCTGTTTATATAGACACCGGAGAGGGCTAGGGTTACATAGAGTCGGTTATAATGGTAGGAGATCTACATATCCGTATCGCCAAGCTTGCCTTCCACGCCAAGGAAAGTTCCATCCGGACACGGGGCGAAGTCTTCAATCTTGTATCTTCATAGTCTTGGAGTCCGGTCGATGATGATAGTCCGGCCGATGATAGTTCGGCTGATGATGGTAGTCCGGCTATCCGGACACCCCCTAATCCAGGACTCCCTCAGTAGCCCCTGAACCAGGCTTCAATGACGATAAGTCTGGGGCGTATATTGCTTGGCATTGCAAGGCGGGTTCCTCCTCCAAATGATAGAAGATTGTGAACACCAGGATAGTGTCCGGCTCTGCAAAATAAATTCCACATTCCACCATAGAGAGAATAATATATACACAAGTTCAATCTGCTGACGTTTTTTGTGGCATGACGTCACGCCACTACCAAGCCATTACTTGAATCGTTTTTTACTCTACCACCTCAGCGCATTTAGCGAAGCGGTCTCCTTGGCACGTCTTGTCGAAGCAGAGATCATGTTCCCCCTTAATCCGGGATTCTCATCAATACGGACGTGGGTAACCCAACCGCGCCCGTCGCCACGCCCCCTCTATCGAAGGCAAGCCCCAAACGGTCACGGAGACGGCTCTTGGTATTCTCCCTCTTTATAACGGGACCAAGGCTCGTTTCTTTTCTTCAATACTCCATCGAATCCTCTCCCCGCTCCAAGTTCCAGCACCTAGAGCTCCAGATTCGAGCGCTTCGGACCTTCAACGATGTCCGGTTCCGACCTCCAAGGCCGGTGGATGACGGAGGAGGACGTGCTAAAGCTGCGGGAGGCCAAGTACCTGGCTTATGAGATTTCGCACAGGTTGCCTGCCGAAGGGCAGGCCATCGCCACCCCCGAGCCCGGCGAGTATGTCGTATTTGTATCCCACCTCCGTCGGGGTTTAGGCTTCCCGATGGATCCTTTTGTGAGAGGGCTCATGTTTTACTATGGGTTGGAATTCCACGATTTGGCTCCGGAGTCCATCCTCCATATTTCCGCATTTATTGTCGTCTGCGAAGCCTTCCTCCGCGTCGCCCCTCACTTCGGCCTGTGGCTGAAGACCTTCAATGTGGCGTCGAAGATGATCGGGGGTGTCAAGCAGAGTGCGACGGGGCGGCCATAAGTAGGAGGGCCGATGCCCCGTGGCCCGCTGGCTCCTTCCAAGAGGAGCTCGGCCTGTGGCAGCAAGAGTGGTTCTATATTACCGTTCCGTGGGGCCGCAGACAAAAGCCACCGCCCTTATTCTACCCGGGACCTCCACGACAGTTGATGTCGTGGGTCACCCAAGGGCTCAACTGGGGGCCGTCAAAGGACGTGCCCCTACTGCAGGGCCGGATTCGAGATCTCCAAACGAGGGAGGTTGATATGGTGGTGGTAATGCAGGTTATGCTGATTAGGCGTCTCCCGCCCTGCAAACGCCGCCCTCTCCGGCTGTGGGAGTTCAATCCAGAGGGCCCACAGATTCTTCAACACTTCATGGGTATGACACCCCTGGAGATGTACAAATTATTCTTCGGATTGCAAGAGGCGCGTCCGGAATTGACCGAGGATGCTGGCCTAAGCTGCAATCACCCGGATACTCAAGTAAGTAGTTCCAAGTCCGGACATACCGTTTGCTTTCCTTTCGATGATTCTCCTTATGACCAACTTCCTTCTGAACAAGAGTGGATAGCGGAAGCAAAATTGATATGGTGTCCGGCCCCCCTCCCCGAGACCGCACCGGATTCCGTGTTGGTCCGGATGCTTGAGGCTGCGCCTCCAGAGGAAGGCGAAGGGGAAAGCAGGAAAGCTACTGCCTCGCCTAAGGAGGCTCTTGAAAGAGGGGGGATCGAGAATCCCTCCCTCCAAGGGGAGAAGAGGACTGCCTCCGAGGACCCGGGGGCAAAAGCCCCTAAACGGGGGAAGAAATCTTCGCCAGAGGGCCCTGCGTCCGGGGAGGCCCCGGCCGCACAATCTCCCTTTGAGAATCAGCCCTCCAACGAGCCGTAAGTAGAAAGAAAGGAGTTTTATAATAAGGGACATCCCTACTTGTGCTTCTGAGGATAACTAAAGTTTTTACCTTGTAGTTCGGATCTCCGTCCTTCGCAAATGAGCTCGTCTTCGGGGGACCTTCGTCCGGAGATGATGGAGAGCGAGACGCCTCCGTCCGGGGCGCCGTCGGATAGGGCGGACGAGCCTGAAGTGTCGTCACGGAGGGAGCCCCCTGGTTTGGCAAAGCCGGATAGTTCGGCGCCAACTGGTGTACGGCTGAAGGATCTGCTTGAGAAGGCGTCTATCTCAGAAGATCACCACACATTGATGAGCATGGTGATTGAAAGGGTTTCGTCCGCCAAAGGCGGGTTGCATAATGCCGTCAGGAGTTTGCTGGCGGGGTATGAGGTACGTAAAAATGACACACCGTTTAACAGTTTTGCATATAGAATGCGCCCTGTATAGATAGTAGCCCCTGAGACTTGGTAGGTTGTCGAAATCGACTGCGTGCCGAGGATCAAAATCGCAGGTTTAAATTTCTGCCATGCCGATGCAGGTGGCGGGTCGTCCGGGGGCCAGCCGGACTGATGGAGTTGCTGAACTAAAGCGGCAACTCGCTGTTGCGGATGCGGACATCACGCTGGTCCACAGGCGACTTGATGAGTCGCAAGGTAAGTGTTTCTGTGCGGTCACTTGGTAAGGGGGCCGAAGCCAGCTCCTTACACCATGTGTGTGAAATGCAGATAGTGTCGCTGCTGTGGAGAGCCTTCGGGCCGAACTTGCTCAAGCCAAGGAGCAGGCCAGAAGGAGTAATGCGGCAGCCTCGAGGGCGGCCGAGGAGTTAGCGGCCGAAAGGGCCGCACACTGCCGAAGCAGGGAAGAGATGGCCGAAATGGCCGTGAAGTTAAAAGATGCTACCGACCGCAATGAGGCTCTTGGGAAGGAGCGCCTAGCGTGGCAAGAAGACCTGGAGAAGGCCACCGCCGAAGCCAAGGATGCCCGCTCTGCAATGCGGGCTATAAAGGAAGAGCTGCGCCAGGCCAGAGAAATTGTAGCTGGCAAGCCTTTTCTGCTACGCCGAAGGTTTACTGATCCAAAGTATGCTCAGCTGGGCCAACTGTGGGGTCCGGAGGACCCTTATATGGACTTAGCAGCGAGTGCGGCGGATGCCGTTGTGCATTTTCGAAGCCAGAAGGATCACAAGACGGAAGAGTTGTTTTGGTCTCAATTCCATAGTCCGGAGTGCTCACTTCTGCTGACCGACCGTTTGGCCGAGTGGGCTGAGCTAAATAGGTTGTCCGGGCTTGCTATGACGGATATAGTGACCCATGTCTGGCCGGATAGGCCCGAGCCGAAGAGTTACTTTGGCTTATTGCAGCAATTTCTTGGGGCGGTGCCGCATATGAAGGCAATGAAGCGGTCGGCCTGCATAGAGGGTGCGTGGATGGCACTCGCCTGTGTGAAGACACATTGGACAGAGATGGATGCCACCGCTGTTGCGACCCCGGGTTCGGACGATAACCGGTTACCCGCCGAACACTATTTTGGCGAAGTGCTGCGTGGTGCTCGTTTAATAGAGTCGCAGTGCTCAAAAAATGTTACGTTCGAGTGAACGTTTTTATGATGTAAAACAATATTTATGATGTAAGCGCCTTTTATACTTGTGCGTTCAAGTAATACAATATCTCCTATGCGGCCGTTCATGTATACGTGTGTATAACCTGAAAGATGGCAGTCATCGGCTTCAGCCCCCACGCACAAGGTGCGGGGGTGTTCGCAAAAAATAGCGTGTTTTCACACTTAATCCGACGTCTCGGTCCTGTAAAGGAGGTGGTAGCGTAGCAAACGAGGCAACCGGACTATGATGCTTTATCACTTTCACTTAGCCATGGAGTTCGAGGGTGGGGCTACGACATAGCCCCTGGGGGCACCGCGCTCTTCGAATTTGGGGCGCGTATTTTCCTGACCGGGAAACGACCCTTCGTCAAAGCGGAGTAATTCTAAACATTCCCATGGTCGATCGAGTGGTTGACCAGTCTCTCGCTGTATCATGACAGTCAGTTTTCGGCTTTCTCTACTGAGGTGCTCGCCCAGCCGAACTGGGGCACAATCGCAGTAGTTCTCCTGGTGCCGCGTTAGCCGATGATACGGAACGTAAGGCAGCAAAACACAGGAGCCGGGCAAACCCAACATTTGACCAAAGACATGATTCGGAGCTGATGCATATAAGGCCTAACTCGAGACGCCGAACACTCCCGAAGGTGTTCGGTCTTTACAATAGCGGGCAAAACAATGCCCTAAGCCCCTTGTGTCCAGGTACGGGCAAGTTCTTCTGGCGCGGCCGATGCCAAAACGCCAGTCTCCACTCTGGTTATAATAAGAAACCAGGGGATTATAGCAACAAGAGATAGTAAGAAAGGTTTACGTAGGGTCTTAGTCTGAAAAGAGTCCTTGCAACGGGTCCCTACTGCACGTCTGCGCCTGTGTCTCCGTTGTGCCGTATCCTGGACGGGTGTGCACGCTGTTCATCTGTAAAAAGAGAGGAACTTAGTTTGAAAAGAAATCGTGCGAGAAAGTGCATAAAAAATTGAAATATAGATTAATAAAGCTGAGCCTATGCTAGCTCATCATGGCTTATATGTACAAACCCTTGTGAAGGGGTGTGTGGCTAGGCAGCCCCTAGCTTATTTATTCCGAACTCGTCCAGCCGTGTCCGGGGTCTCAGGCGACCTTTTAATGAAATGATGCCACGTGGACTGGGCATTTTAAGCGTAAGAGACGCGTAATGTGGTATTGCATTGAAGCGGACGAAAGCTTCCCGTCCCAGTGATGCTTGATAGCTACTTTTAAATGGGGCGTCATGAAAGGTTAGCTTTTCTCGTCGGAAGTTGTCATGTGACCTGAACACAACTTCTAGTAATAATGAAATTGTGCACCTGGCGTAAGGGCCTGGCGCCACTCCTTGGAAGGAAGTGCGGCTATGCCGAATTGTAGTATGGTCTATCCCAACTTGCGGATTGTGTCCGGATATAGCAAGTTTAAGTCACTGCCGCCGTCTATCAAAACCTGTGTGAATTGCAGTCCGTCTATTATGGAATCCAATATCAGGGCAGTCTATCCTGCATTCTGGATACTTCTGGACTAATCCAGATGGTCGAAAGTGATTGGTTTTGACATCCAATCTCGGTGTTCCGCTGGGGTGGACCGTGCGACACTTGTCTTAGCGAGTGCCGTGTTGGTTTTCTGTACTATCACATGAAATGAGTTTACTATTTTGACTTCTTGTGGGAAAGTCTTTTGACTTCCGGTGCTCTGCTGGTGGGGTTCGTCATCGTCCTCGCTTGGCGCATCGAGCCCCTTGTGTCTGGCGTTGAGTCTGCCGGACTGTTTAAAAACCCAACAATTTCGGTTGGTATGGTTTGCAGGCCTTCCGGAGGTACTGTGGATTTGACATATCCGATCTAAAATTTTGTTTAAATTTGACAGCTCGTCGCTATTGTCCTTAAGAGGCAGTGTTTTATTGTTTGGCCGCGAGCTTTTGAATCCGGCGTTGACCGTCGTGCCCTTTGGGCTTTTTTCTTTATTCCGGCGCTGATCTTTCCTGCGTCGTGATTTTCCGTTTCCATCTCTGATCTCGGATGTACTCGGGTCGCTGGTGCTGCATCTTGCTAGCCAGCTGTCTTCTCCTGCGCAAAAGCGCGTCATGAGGCTTGTTAGCGCGGCCATTGTTCTTGGCTTCTCTTGGCCGAGGTGTCTGGCGAGCCATTTGTCTCCGACGTTGTGTTTAAAAGCTGCTAAGGCTTCCGCGTCCGGACAGTCGACTATTTGGTTCTTTTTGGTAAGGAACCTGTTCCAGAATTTGCGCACTGACTCTTCGGGCTGTTGGGTTATATGACTCAAATCGTCTGCATCCGGAGGGCGGACATAAGTCCCTTGAAAATTTGCTCTAAACGCGTCCTCAAGCTCTTCCCAACTTCCAACAGTGTTTTCTGGGAGGCTTTTGAGCCAATGCCAAGCTGGCCCTTTGAGCTTGAGGGGTAGGTATTTTATGGCGTGGAGATCATCTCCTCTAGCCATGTGTATGTGTAGTATGTAATCTTCTATCCAGACTCCTGGGTCTGTTGTGCCGTCGTATGCCTCTATGTTTATGGGTTTGAACCCTGCTGGAAATTCATGATCCAGCACCTCATCGGTAAAACATAGCAGGTGTGCGGCACCCCTGTATTTGGGTGTGCCGCTGTCTTCGAACACTTGTTGTGTTGTGTTGCTTTCTGGGGCCCTCCTTTTTGGCCCGTAGATGGACCTAGTTGGGTCGTCCGTTTTCCCAGGATCATAAGTCGGCTTGTGTGCGGCGCCGCTTGTCGCTTTTGGCCTGTCATCTGGCCGTCTATCCGGCCAGGCGGCCTCTTTATTTTTTGACTGTGAGGGCTCTATGGCTTCCTCGTCAAATTCTGGCAGCAGCTTGCGCTTCGGGTAGCTCTTTATTTGATGGCCATTGCCATATTTGTCTGCGGTCTTGAGTATTTTGCTCCACTTCATTCTGAGTATGTCTTCCGCTGTTTTGAGCTTCCGTTTTTCCTTCTTCAAACTTCTTGCAGTGGCGACGAGTCTTTTGTGAAGGTTCTTATGCTCCGGTGGTGTGTCCGGACTGTTGATTGCTCCATGAAGGGGTTGATTATCCGGTTCGTCCTGTTCGTCGTCCGCTGGTTTGCCCTGCTCTATCGCTGGGTCGTTAGGAATGCTGCTTTGATCGAGGCCGGACTTAGGGCGGTGTTTACGTCGTCGTTTTGGTTGTTTATCGGCGGGATCATCCTCTGTCGTGTCCCGTTGTTCCTCGGTATCGCTTCCCTTTGGGGTGTCCACCATATGTATGTCATGTGACGAGGTGGCCTTCCAGTGCCCTGTAGGCGCTGGTTCTTGATCGTCTCCGGCATCGTCGTCCATACCGTTGATGTCTTCGGAGTCGTAGTTTAGCACGTCGGTTAGATTGTCAACGGTGGCTACGAAGTGGGTGGTGGGTGGGCTCTGAATTTCTTCGTCGTCCGCGTCCCAACCATCATGGCCGTAGTTCGGCCAGGGCTCTCCGGATAGCGAGAGATGCTTCAGCGAATTTAAGATATCGCCGAAGGGTGAGTGCTGAAAGATGTCCGCAGCGGTGAATTCCATGATCGGCGCCCAGTCGGATTCGACTGGCAGGGGCGCAGGAGGTTCGGAGTCCGGCAGAGAGTCCGGCACCTCGGAGTCATGAGCTTTATGCGGGACAAGGTAAGTGTTCGGCTCCATTGCCATAGAAGTTGCAGCTCCCGAGGCGGTGTCCAGCCATCCGTCCTCGATCTGAGCGATCGGCTCCGGACTATGGATCGGAGCGGATTCGTGTGCGGCCTCCAGGGCGCTGTCCGGCGGCAGAGTTAGGTCGTGCCCATCGTGATAGCGCGGCACGCTCGGCTGTGGCTCAGATCCATCGAAGATCAAGTCCCCGCGGATATCGGACGTGAAGTTTAGGCTTCCAAACCTGACCTGACGGCCAGGGGCGTAGCTTTCGATCTACTCCAGATGGCCAAGTGAGTTGGCCCGCAGTGCGAAGCCGCCGAATACGAAGATCTGTCCGGGGAGAAAAGTCTCACCCAGGACTGCGTCGTTGATGATGATCTAAGAAGCCATCGAGCCTATCGGTGACGACACAGAGGAACTCTCAATGAAAGCACCAATGTCGGTGTCAAAACCGGCGGATCTCGGGTAGGGGGTCCCGAACTGTGCGTCTAGGCGGATGGTAACAGGAGACAAGGGACACGATGTTTTACCCAGGTTCGGGCCCTCTTGATGGAGGTAAAACCCTACGTCATGCTTGATTGATATTGATATTGTGGATGTTTACAAGAGTGGATCTACCATGAGATCAAGGAGGATAAACCCTAGAAGCTAGCCTATGGTATGATTGTAAGGGTTGTTGTTCTTCTGTCCTACGGACTAGAGCCATCCGGTTTATATAGACACCGGAGAGGGCTAGGGTTACATAGAGTCGGTTACAATGGTAGGAGATCTACATATCCGTATCGCCAAGCTTGCCTTCCACGCCAAGGAAAGTCCCATCCGGACACGGGGCGAAGTCTTCAATCTTGTATCTTCATAGTCTTGGAGTCCGGTCGATGATGATAGTCCGGCCGATGATAGTTCGGCTGATGATGGTAGTCCGGCTATCTGGACACCCCCTAATCCAGGACTCCCTCAATTACCATTAACATGAAAAGTGACATTGCCTTTGTTGCAATCAATAACAGCCCCTGCAGTATTAAGAAAAGGTCTACCAAGGATAATATACATACTATTGTCCTCGGGAATATCAAGAATAACAAAATCCGTTAAGATAGTGACATTTGCAACCACAACAGGCACATCCTCACAAATACCAACAGGTATAGCAGTTGATTTATCAGCCATTTGCAAAGATATTTCAGTAGGTGTCAACTTATTCAATTCAAGTCTACGATATAAAGAGAGAGGCATAACACTAACACCGGCTCCAAGATCACACAAAGCAGTTCTAACATAATTTCTTTTAATGGAGCATGGTATAGTTGGTACACCCGGATCTCCAAGTTTCTTTGGTATTCCACCCTTAAAAGTGTAATTAGCAAGCATGGTGGAAATTTCAGCTTCCGGTATCTTTCTTTTATTTTTGATGATATCCTTCATATATTTAGCATAAGGATTTACTTTAAGCATATCAGTTAAGCGCATACGTAAGAAAATAGGTCTAATCATTTCAACAAAGCGCTCAAAATCCTCATCGTCCTTTGACTTGGATGGTTTAGGAGGAAAGGGCATGGGTTTCTGAACCCATGGTTCTCTTTCTTTACCGTGCTTCCTAGCAACAAAATCTCTCTTATTATAATGTTGATTCTTTAATTGTGGGTTATCAACATCAACAGCAGGTTCAATCTCTACATCATTGTTTTTGCTAGGTTGAGTATCAACATGAACATTATCATTAACATTATCACTAGGTTCATGTTCATCACCTGATTGTGTTTCAGCATCAGAAATAGAAATATCATTGGGATTCTCAGGTGTGTCTATAGTAGGTTCATTAGAAGCATGCAAAGTCCTATCGTCTTTCTTTTTCTTCTTCTTAGAAGAACTAGGTGCCTCTAAATTATTTCTCTGAGAATCTTGCTCGATTCTCTTAGGGTGGCCTTCAGGATACAAAGGTTCCTGAGTCATTCTACCAGGTATAGTAGCCACTCTAACCGCAAAGTCATTTTTATTATTCAATTCATCAAGCAAATCATTTTGGGCTTTGAGTACTTGCTCAACTTGAGTAGCAACCATTGAAGCATATTTGCTAACGCGTCGAAGTTCATCTTTAACTCTAGCCAGATTATCACCTACGCATCCTATCTCGAAAGCATTATTCTTTAACTCTCTACCAACATAAGCATTAAAACTTTCTTGTCTAGCCATAAAGTCATCAAATTCATCTAAGCATGGGCTATGAAATTTAGTAGAGGGTATTTCAATTTTATCATATCTATAGAGAGAATTTACCTTCACTACCTGTGTCGGGTTATCAAGACAATGTGGTTCTTCAGGCGGTAAATTAAGACCATGTATTTCTTCAATAGGAGGTAAATTCTTAACATCTTCAGCTTTAATACCTTTTTCTTTCATTGATTTCTTTGCCTCTTGCATATCTTCAGGACTGAGAAATAAAACACCTCTCTTCTTCGGAGTGGGTTTAGGAATAGGCTCAGGAGTTGGCTCAATTGGTTCAGGAATTACTTCAGGAACTAGCTCGGGAAGAGTCCAATTATTTTCATTAGTCAACATATTATTCAGTAGTATTTCAGCTTCGTCGATTGTTCTTTCCTTGAAAACACAACCAGCACAACTATCCAAGTAGTCCTTGGAAGCATCGGTTAGTCCATTATAAAAGATATCAAGTATTTCATTTTTCTTAAGAGGATGATCAGGCAAAGCATTAAGTAACTGGAGAAGCCTCCCCCAAGCTTGTGGGAGACTCTCTTCTTTGATTTGCACAAAATTATATATTTCCCGCAAGGCAGCTTGTTTCTTATGAGCAGGGAAATATTTAGCAGAGAAGTAATAAATCATGTCCTAGGGACTACGCACACAACCAGGAGCAAGAGAATTATACCAAGTCTTAGCATCACCCTTTAATGAGAACGGAAATATCTTAAGGATATATAAATAGCGAGACTTCTCATCATGAGTAAATAGGGTGGCTATATCATTCAACTTAGTAAGATGTGCCACAACAGTTTCAGATTCAAGGCCATAAAAAGGATCAGATTCAACTAAAGTAATAATATCAAGATCAACAGAGAATTCATAATCCTTATCAGTAACACAGATAGGTGAAGTAGCAAAAGCAGGATCGGGTTTCATTCTAGCATTAAGAGACTGCTGCTTCCATTTAGCTAATAATTTCTTAAGATCATTTCTATCATTGCAAGCAAGAATTTCCATAGCAGCTTTTTCATTCATAACATAACCCTTAGGAACAACAGGTAATACATAATCATTGGGGGGACCTTCATCATCACTATCATCAGTAATGGGATCTTCAGTAATTTCATTCCCCCTAACTCTAGCAAGTTGTTCATCAAGAAATTCACCTAATGGCAAAGTAGTATCACACACAGAAGTAGTTTCATCATGCATAGCAGAAGTGGCATCATCAATAACATGCGACATATCAGAATTCATAGCAGTAGCAGGTTCAGGTGTCACAAACTTACTCATAACAGAAGGAGAATCTAGTGCAGAGCTAGATGGCAGTTCCTTACCTCCCCTCGTAGTTGAGGGATAGATCTTGGTTTTAGCATCTTTCAAGTTCTTCATAGTGATCAACAAATATAAATCCCAAGTGACTCAGAGAATAGAGCTATGCTCCCCGGCAACGGCGCCAGAAAATAGTATTGATAACCCACAAGTATAGGGGATCGCAACAGCTTTCGAGGGTAGAGTATTCAACCCAAATTTATTGATTCGACACAAGGGGAGCCAAAGAATATTCTTGAGTATTAGCAGTTGAGTTGTCAATTCAACCACACCTGGGTAACTTAGTATCTGCAGCAAAGTGTTTAGTACCAAAAGTGGTATGATAATAATAATAACGGTAGCAAAAGTAAAGATAGATGTTTTTGGGTTTTTGTAGTAGTTGTAGCAGTAGCAACGGAAAAGTAAATAAGCGAAGAACAATATGTGAAAAGCTCGTAGGCAATGGATCAGTGATGGATAATTATGCCGGATGCGATTCCTCGTGCAATAGTTATAACATAGGGTGATATAGAACTAGCTCCAATTCATCAATGTAATGTAGGCATGTATTCCGTAAATAGTCATACGTGCTTATGGAAAAGAACTTGCATGACATCTTTTGTCCTACCCTCCCGTGTTCAGCGGGGTCCTTACGGAAACTAAGGGATATTAAGGCCTCCTTTTAATAGAGAACCGGACGAAAGCATTAACACATAGTGAATACATGAACTCCTCAAACTACGGTCATCACCGAGAAGTATCCCGGTTATTGTCACTTCGGGGTTGTCGGATCATAACACATAATAGGTGACTATAGACTTGCAAGATAGGATCAAGAACACACATATATTCATGAAAACATAATAGGTTCAGATCTGAAATCATGGCACTCGGGCCCTAGTGACAAGCATTAAGCATAGCAAAGTCATAACAACATCAATCTCAGAACATAGTGGATACTAGGGATCAAACCCTAACAAAACTAACTTGATTACATGGTAAATCTCATCCAACCCATCACCGTCCAGCAAGCCTACGATGGAATTACTCACGCACGGCGGTGAGCATCATGAAATTGGTGATGGAGGATGGTTGATGATGACAACGGCGACGAATCCCCCTCTCCAGAGCCCCGAACAGACTCCAGATCAGCCCTCCCGAGAGAGATTAGGGCTTGGCGGCGGCTCCGTGTCGTGAAACACGATGAAACTTTCTCCTTGATTTTTTTCTCCCCGAGACGGTATATATGGAGTTGGAGTTGAGGTCGGAGGAGGTCCAGGGGGCCCACGAGATAGGAGGGCGTGCCCTAGGGGGGGCGCCCCCCTATCTCGTGGACAGCCTGTGGGCCCCCTAGCCTTGATTCTTTCACCAAAAATTCTTATTAATTCTGAAAAGTGCCTTCGTGGATTTCTAGGACATTTCGAGAACTTTTCTTTTCTACACATAAAACCACATCATGGCAGTTTTGCTGAAAACAGCGTCAGACCGGGTTAGTTTCATTCAAATCATGCAAGTTAGAGTCCAAAACAAGGGCAAAAGTGTTTGGAAAAGTAGATACGTTGGAGACGTATCAGGGGTCGACAAGCTCCGCGCGAGACCACGCATCAACAGACTTGGGCTGCCCCGTAGGCAGCACCAGTCGGGGGTGGAAGCGCCCGACATCCACCATAACCCACTTGCCCCGGAAGCCTTTGATCCTCTTCCCAGGCTTCGAGATGGCATTGGAGCTGGAGTATGCGATAAAGCTCGCACATGCGGTGATGGGGCCACGAGAAACCCGGAGGTAAAAGTAATGGCGCAGCAAGGCCACCGAGGGCTTTACCCCAATGTGAGCCTCACAATAATAGGCGAAAATTGCCAGGAGAAGAACAGAGTTGGGGTGGAGGTGCAGAGCTTGCAAGTTGTATTGGAGAAGAATAGCAAAGAAGAACTCGGAAAAAGGGGGCACCAGACCGGCGATGATGGCGCTCACAAAGAGCGGATAGAAGGTGCTCCCCTTGGCTTCAGGATGGTCGGAGCCGGCCTTGAGCACAGTCGCTCCCTCGTTGTCCTGTGCCACCGTCCTCACGCGTGTAAGGGCAAGATTCTTCTCCGACACATTTGGGGGATCCAGGGCTGGCAAGTACCAGGCCTCGGTCGGGGTCTTGCGAGGTGCCATGGCTTGCCACATGGAAGGGATTGAGACAGATCTGGAGGATTTCGGAAGCGAGAAGGAGAAGAGCGAGAAAGGGGATCTGGAGCAAGGCGAACAAGAACGAAGCAGGTAAGTCTAGCCCGGACACCCCTTTTGTCAGATGTGCAGTTGCCGAGGCGTCATGGGGAAGCGGAGACGCCCACGTCCAATCAATCGCCACGCGGCGCTCAAGGCCACAGGCTATTGGGGCCCGCGTCGGTTTGCACTTGCCCCTTCGCTTCTCTGCTAAGCCAAGTCCGGGCGCGCCTTGGGCCCGGGGGCTACTATCGGCGTTCTGGGAACGAGGGTCCCCAGACTTGCCTGCTTGCGGCCTGCGGCGTGGCTCAAGTAGGGGGCCCAATACAGCCCAGCTTCATCAGCTCAAGCTCAAGACCCTCGCGAGGGGCCAAGCCTCGTGGGGCAGACGACAGGAAGCTTCCTCAGGAGCAGCCTCACCAGGCAGGCTCGCGAGGAGGCGGAGAGATCAATGCAGGGAACCTCGCGAGGAGCCCATGACGCAAGCCATGACGATCGAGACCAGGCGGGTGCCAGGCGGGCACCGGCCTGCGCAGTGTCCTTGTTTCCCCTTTGGTGCAAAGGGGGAAAGCACAGGCCAAGGCATCAGGCAAAGGTTACCGTTTTGGTGCAACAAGACCAAGACCGGTAGAACGGCAGGATGGAGCTCATCGTGGAGCCCAGGACGGTGTCATCGTCAGAGCCTTTGGCAGCCGAAGACCAACTTTAGTCAGGATAAGTGTACTAGATGTTCCCCTTCAAAATGGCCAATTGTTGGCGCCCTTCCCGCTCATTATTTGGGAAGAGGCCCAGGGCCTCCCTCTATAAATAGGACTAGCCACCACAGAGTATAGGCATCTAGAGATCGACCAAGGAGAGAGAGAGAGAGAAGCGATTGAACTCACCCAAGCAGTTCATCGCACTAGCTCAAGAACAGCCCTCGCGAGGTTGTTCTCCCTTTGTACTGTTCATCATCAGCCCCTGAGGCAATCCACCATACCACACACTGGAGTAGGGTATTACACCACAACGGTGGCCCGAACCAGTATAAATCTCGTGTCCCTTGTGTGTTCTTCTTTCTAGCCTAGATCCTTTGCGAGACTTCGATACGTGAGCTGGTAGGGGAAAGATCTTCTTGCGCACCCCAGAGTTCGAACCTCAAGGGTCTGCCGGAACCCGAAATCCAACATCATTAAGTGAGGACAAATAAAGCAATTGAAAAGAGAAAATTAACTATGCCTGAAACAAACAAGGAATTGAACTATTGAGTTGCATACAGTGACTTACCTTAGCAGGTTGAAGAGGCTCAGCGCAGCTCCTACTTCTCTTGCAAGGCTCCTTCCTAACATCTTGTACTTGGAAATCCTCAATCTTATCTTCATTGCACCCCCTCTGCAAGGTGACACAAACTAGCTACTCATCTCCTTGGAAGATAAATATGCATACTTTCTAGTCTGTGAACACAAAAGGATGAGATTATAACAAAACAACACCACATAATGAAAGATGCCGCATCTCTTGCACTTGCACACAATGAAATGAGCATTTACTATGTCTGCACTACGTAAAAACTAGGCATAACTTTGAACTGGATCTCCGGGTACTCTTGGAAAGCCTACTGTAGCGTACAGCCAAACCTTTATGTCACCTATGAGTTAGACAAGTCCCCACTACAGCAGCCCTTGGTGTTTAAATCGTTGACAAGCTCTGTTAGAGTGTTAGGTCAAGAACAGCAAGTAATCAAAGCAAACAGTCCTAGTATGGCTGGCTGATGCAAACAAGTAATTGAATAGATGCGTGAGAAAATCTTACATATCAAGAAAAGAAGCAAAGAAGGAGGCTTAAAGACCATCACTTGACTGACCGGATTTAAGTGGCATTTAAACATCATGTGCAATGTATGAACTAACATGAACATTGCATATTCTAGATTCTACAATGGAATGCACATGTATTAGGTTATGCCATGTATGATGATGCCTAAATGTACAGATAGCAGGCAGGAGTGATTCATCATTGCACGCACAATTGAATTGCAGGTTAAGGGCCAGTTCGATTCCGCCTTTTCAGGGCATATTGTCAAAATAAGCCATAAAAGATGTAAAGAAGTCATTTTTGAGTTATGGGCTTGGGCTTAACTAATTTCGCTTTGGAGGGGGGTGTTTCGGGTAGAACCTCACTAAAAATTGAAGGGAAGGGGAATGGTGAAATGACTCTATTGTCTGCCTATATTACACTCAAAATGCAACTGCTGATGCCCATGTCACACCTGACCCTCAAGTAAAAACAAACACGCAAGCATTCATTGCCTGCCCGCTTGCATCTCCTCTCCCCTTTCCCTCTACCTCGATCCCCTGCCTGCAGCACTAGGGTTCCTCCAACAAGCCGTCGCCACTGGTCCCATCTGGCCTAGTCCTCGACGATGCTATGTCCAGCTAGGCTACATGGCCGGCGGGTAGGGGCAAATCTCCCTGGCTGCTCCTCCCTTTGGCGCCGCCCCTCATTCTCGTGGTCTCCAGCAGCTGCTCCATTGTGGTCCGTCCAACGCACTACTCCGGCGGGCACTGCACAACTACGGCTGATGCCACACTGCAGCAGAAGGCACCTTATTCCCCCTCCTCTCCTCCCAGGCCATGGCCTTGAGGTGCTGTTGAAGGATGAGCTCATCCAACAAGGTGAGGATCTCCTCTGATTTTTTGCAAAATTTTCATTCTGATCCACTATACGATGAATTGCTATGAGCTGCTTCTGCTGCTGCTATATGATGCATTGCTATGAGCTGCTCCTGCTGCTGCTATATGATGAATTGCTATGAGCTGCTGCTGCTATATGATGAGTTGCTATGAGCTGCTGCTCCTGCTATATGATGAATTGCTATGAGCTGCTACTGCTGCTATATGATGAGTTGCTATAAGCTGCTCCTGCTGCTGCTATATGATGAATTGCTATGAGCTACTCCTGCTGCTACTATATGATGAATTGCTATGAGCTGCTCCTACTGCTGTTATATGATGAATTGCTATGAGTTGCTGCTGGTATATGATGAATTGTAGACAGTTGTTGTTGTATGATGAGTTGCTATGAGCTGCTGCTGCTGCTATATGATGCTTTCAGGTGGTGCTGCTATATGATAATAACCAGCCACTTGGACCATCGAATTTCAATAAATAATTGTTCTTCATTTAAATGTGGGTCATGCGTTCTTCGTTTAAATTAGGCAATGGGATCTCTATGGAAAACATTGAACAAAGTAGATTGTGCCAAGTAGATGGTATCTTTGTATTTGCATTTTGAGCAAATAGTGATGGTCTGTTTTCCCATCATATTAATTACTGCACTGGGTTCAATTTGTGATGTTTGCAAGTCAAATTAATTTCCATATGGGCAGAAAAATGAAAAAAATATAATGCAATCTAGACTTTCCACTGATCATACCAAAGATAAGCTGAAAATGCAATGAAAAGAACTGGTTGGCTTATTACATGGAGCTTATATTCACAGGTGCTTATTTTCTTAGGATAACTCGTAATAACTATCCCTAAGAAACTTGGCTAATAGAACTGGCATACAAATAACTGCAATGGAGGAGTGACATACCATAGCACACTGTATAGGCTCACCGATGTCTCTCCTTTTTTTGCGATGTTCCATGAAATTGCCACATACATGTTGTACTTTTTTCATTGTGTAACCCTATCTGCAAGTTGACACGGCTAATTTCAGACATCTCTACATGATACTACATTGCATATCCCTTGCGCATATTTAAACCACCAATTAACGATTGTGTGCGTACCATAAACTAGCCATGACTCTGTATGCTGGACTAGCAGGCACTCTAAGGGAGCCTAATGTAGTGCACTGGAATTCCTACATGCCACCTATGATTTTGTGTAATGTACTGCCCCTGTTCCTAAATATATGTATTTGTAGAGATTCCAGTATGGACCACATACAGATGTATATAGATGCATTTTCGAGTGTAGATTCACTCATTTTGCTCCGTATGTAGCCTATAGTGGAATCTCTAGAAAGACTTATATTTAGGAACGGAGGTACGAGATAGTATCATGTATGACATCTACATATCTAATTTAGCAGCCAGTAGTAGAAATCATTGTCTGCACAAAGGGATTACTGGTGGAAAATCCTAGCAAAGCACGCTGGCATGCATAGAACAATACAAGAGAGAGAGACACGCTTACAAGATCATAGCAATGCCTCAGTCTAGGATCTTGGTTGGCCAAGCTGTTAGATCCAGAAGAAACATCATCCTTGTAGTTTTTGCCAGCTGCATAACAGGTAATAGTGACCGGTTAGTATATTTGAAGTACATCGGGCATGTGATGTTGGACGGGTTTAAAGGTGACAAGTACCTAGGCCTTGGCGGGTGCTTGGCATCTCTCCAGACAGTGGGAATCAGGTTAGAAACATCAAGGGTGATGACGTTGCGCTGGCTGTCGGGGTCCGGTAAGGAGATCTAGAACCGTCGAGTAGGGTGTTTGTGGAGAGGCTCCGATAGGGTGGACTACGGTGTGGGCGAAGCGGATCTGTGGCCATGGACGAGGGCGTAGGTGAAGCTTCTCCGGTGGTTGGGTTAAGGATGGTGTCGATGACGCGGATCTGTGGCCGTGGACG
>NC_057804.1:38275023-38275422 GCF_018294505.1 Triticum aestivum | reverse complement strand
AGAACCATCGAGTAGGGAGTTTGTGGAGCAGCTCCGGTAGGGTGGACTACAGTGTGGGCGAAGCTGATCTGTGGCCGTGGACGAGGGCATAGGTGAAGCTACTCCGGTGGTTTGGTTAAGGATGGTGTCGACGACGCGGATCTGCGGTCGTGGATGGGGCGTCAGAAGCTGCTCCGGTGGTTGGGTTAAGGATGGTGTCGACGACGCGGATCTGCGGCCGTGGACGGGGCGTCAGAAGCTGCTCCGGTGGTTGGGTTAAGGGTGGTGTCGACGATGCGGATCTGCGGCCGTGGACGTGGCGTCAGAAGCTGCTCCGGTAGGTTGGATGAGGGTGCGAGAAAGTGGATCTGAGGCCATGGACTTGTGAGTTGGCAAAGCGGCCCCAGTAGGGTTGAGAAT
>NC_057804.1:38272607-38275013 GCF_018294505.1 Triticum aestivum | reverse complement strand
GCTGCTCCGGTGGTTGGGTTAAGGATGGTGTCGACGACGCGGATCTGCGGCCGTGGACGGGGCGTCAGAAGCTGCTCCGGTGGTTGGGTTAAGGGTGGTGTCGACGATGCGGATCTGCGGCCGTGGACGTGGCGTCAGAAGCTGCTCCGGTAGGTTGGATGAGGGTGCGAGGAAGCGGATCTGAGGTCGTGGACTTGTGAGTTGGCAAAGCGTCCCCGGTAAGGTTGAGAATGGTATAGGCGAAGCTACTCCGGTAGGGTTGACGATGGTGTCGGCGAAGCGGCTCCGGTAGGGTTTAGGAAGGTGTCAGTGAAGCGGCTCTGGTAGGGTTGAGGAAGGTGTCGGCGAAGAGGATCAAAGGCTGTCGACGGGGGTGTCGGTGGGGCGGCTCCGGGGGGTGTGGATGAAGCATCTCCGGTGGGGAGTACTAATGAGCCGCTGCAGATGGGCGGCGGTTGACGAGAGTACCGGCGAAGCAGATCCAGCTCCGTGGACAAAGATCGGCACTGAATGGGTTGTGGTACAGTGCTAGATGAGTAGTCTACTTGTTTCTAGGGGAGGTGGGAGGGGTAGATGCGGCTGCAGAAGCAGATCCGGCGAGGTGGACGCCGCTGGCAGTGAATGGGCTATGGTATGCCGGTGGATGAGCAGTCTAGGGTTTTGAGAGGGGAGGGGAGAAAGGGCGATGAAGTATAGACGACGTGATGTAAGATGCTCTGGTGCTGTGGAGTTAGTCGTTTTTGCGGGAGGGGGAGAGGAAATGGGGGTGCCGTGTAGTGGGGGGAACCGGAAGTTACCAAAGCAGACCCGACCTATCATGTAGATGAGGGCGGTATTGTAACTGTTGGTCTCCGTGCACCAAGGACAAAAGGGGGATTTCGCATGCTAAAGACTAAGGTGGCAGAAATTTTAGAAGGAGGCGGGAGATTTTGCCGCCCGCGGGATCGTTCGTATCTGGTTTCAACTAATTTTGGACCGTGCTAGCGGGAAGGTCATGCTAGACTGTGTACACGGGGCACGCGTCAGCAGTTAATAACCGGTGTGAAGTCCACACCAGAAAAAAAAACAATAACTCGGGATGATGCGCCGATAACTTGGACGTTCACACGGGCGCGGCCAATCATACGGGTGTAGTGGCGTGTTCACAAAAAAGGGACCAAATGCTCAGCCTATGTATTTCTCGTGTAAATAGATAATTTAGTGCCATTGGTTATTTACTTTAAACATAATGCATTGACGTGTTATTGTAGAGGCGCACAAAAAGAAATGGATATTGTAGTCAGCTACTTAAAAGTGTTACCTCATATTATTACATAGCCTCCATTTCATAAATTGCGTACCCATTGAATTCATATATGAATATTAAATAAATTACTTCAAAATAGAAACTTAAATCATCCAAGACTAATGAATTTGAATGCAAGAGTAACAATGGTGCATGTACATGATAGCTACATTAGTTGTTTGAAGAAACATCACTGTAACTTTGGCATGCACAACTGAAAAGGTTTATTTAAATAGAAAAAAATGTGATATGCGAGTGTCCAATCTTTATAGCGTTCAATCGATATTGTACCTTTGGCCACGATATGAAGTAGATATTGACTTATGTTCAAGCGATGCACGTCCACGATCGCTAGATAGTGATACGTGAATGAATTGTGCAATCTCTCTCACACGCATACATATCTCATTTCCATGTGGGCATCGGAATCACACACGCGCACTTCATGTATTTCTCTCCCTCCGTCAGGGTTAAATTCGTCTTTCTACCCCGTCCTACAAGTCTCTCACACATAAACACACACACACTCTATGTCTAACACGCCCACCCCTTTAATTCCGCCCACCCACAACCACTAATGTCTCAAAGTATAATAATGTCTCTCACACATATGCTATCTACCTATCCCTTAATATAGCTAGATATGTGTCACACAAACTCCTTCTCCCTACTAGCAAGATGCCCATGCGTTGCACGGAACATCAAGATGCATTTGTATGAGAAGTTTATCTTGTGGGACAAAAGGATGAACGACGGAATGCCTTATTTGCAAATGCGGAGAGGGGTGTGGGTATCTTTTTGCAAAATTGCCATAGTTTCCTTCCTATCTGTCAGATATAAATTGGATGGCCTATATTGTAGGATGGCAGGAACACCACCATCACCAACTCTATTTTTTATAAGAATAGAGATATGTGAGTGTCACTGCCCCCCCCCCCACACACACACACACCCACACACCCACACTTCCCAACACCGAAGGAGTAGGGTGACACCTCGATCTTGATACTAATCTATCGACTGGCTTCTCTCTCAAACATACACACACACACACTACCCGGCACCGAAGGAGTAGGGTGGCACATCGATCTTGATAATAATCTATCTACTCCTATTTCAAA